>NW_024387232.1:0-41500 GCF_900408965.1 Simochromis diagramma | reverse complement strand
TCCTGGATCTCACCAGTGTTAACCTCTGGCGGAAGACATGGAAAAAAGAAAAGATGTTCCTGGTAAATGACTGAAACAAATAACCAACACCACAACCAGATAAAGGTATGAGAAGTGTGTGGAACAGACACGGTGCGTGTTAGAGAAATGCCTCGTTTGAGGAAAAAGTTAAATTAACCCACATACAGACGCACCCACACATGCAATGAAGAAACAGCTACATACAGTGCCACGTCAAGCAGGGTTCAAGTAGCGACACTTAACATACACCTGTTTTTAAATGATATAGTTTATCCACTATGACAAATTAACTCTCTGGGTTGGCGACAACAGCTTAACTTCGAAAGAAAAGACACTGGTCTGACCATCCAGTGAGGACACGACAAATTTAGTGGTGAAAAGAGTCAAATTGTGACATGTTTTTGTTGATTGCTTAAGACAAATGATTACTGAATGACAGAAAATTCCTTTTTAGGTTTTTAGACATTTAAGAAGTTTAACACGTACCTGTGTTGTCCTGCCAACTTGGGGGGGTTATGAGTTGATTATGTGGTGAGAAAAAACAAAAGGGGGGAGAGGAGGCCCCGTTGTTTCTCCCCTCTCTGGATAACACAGCCAACATCATCATTGTTTTACAACACAACATCATTTTCCTGTTCGCCTGTGGTTGTTTTGTTTTTGTTTTTTCTGAAAGCCGAAGCTGACCTGGACTCCTACCCTCCCCTCTACCATCGTTGCCCTCTCCGCTACCATCTTTGACCCTTTGACCCCTGAAGGCCACAGCAGCTGGACCACAACAACAACTGAGGATGTCAACAGTGCTGCAGAAAAGCAATCTCATGCAGCGGAGATGGAGAATGCTAAAGCTTCAGCTGACAGAGCTGTGACGAGACGCGCATTAAGCCCGGAGGAAAAGGGAGGGTGAGCAAAAGAATGCTGACCTCTGAGAAGAGCCGAACAGCAGAGCTGCAGAAGGCCATGGAGCAAAGTAAGGACAACATAACTAGACTCCGATCTGACGTGGAAGGAAAAGACTCTGAGGGTTTTGCCCTCAGTAAGAGCTCAAGGCATCAGAACAGAAATTGAGCATGGCTCCGGAGGAGCTGGCTGCTAATTGAACTCATCAGTCAGACTTGGAGTTTCACGTACAGGACTTGAAATCAGGCGGAAGCTTGCTGGAGCAGGAGGTCGCCAGACCTGATGCAAAGCTCCAACAGCAGGAGCAAGCCCTGAAGGAGCTACAGAAGCAAAAGGGTCAAGTTACAAGAGAAGATGCAGGCAGCTGCAACAACGGATGCAAACAGACCCAAAGAGGAGGGCAGGACCCCAGGGCATGCTTCAGGCCGCTGGTTTACCTAAACAACAGAACAGGAAGGGGATGAACACAAACATACACCAACACACAAACACACACCTGCGGCGCCACTTAGAATGAAGAGAAACACACACATGAACACTTAGCACTCGTTGAGTGAGTGAAAACTGATACATACCCACGCACCAAAATCAAAATGTTGATTCAATTCACTAAGAAGTGACACACATGCTCCAGCTGCTGCAATGAAGAAGGCTTTACTGACAAAGGCTCAATGCGCACACAACAAATTCAAATACAGAATCTGCTACAATATAAGCCCAGAGGGCATTTGTGGGGTCTGGGGGGCAGACCAGGAGCGGTTTGGGTATGAAAACAATGCTGTGTGAGATATCTGGGGCTTAAGGCCTCGACTCAATTGTTTGCTGTACACTAAAAAGAAGAAAAGAAAACAGCCTGAGCAGTGGTGCAGAGTGAAAAAGATGAATAACAGTGGGAGTCTTATTTCAGAGCCCCACACATTTGTGATGGAGATTAATAAAAGGAGGAACACACGGACTAAGAAGAAGAGAAAGGGGGGCCAGCCCTTGACCACGATTGCCTGAGGTATTAAAGTCTGTACTAAATTCTGGTTTCCAGTGTGAGAAAAGTCACGCAGTGCCAGTAGAAGAGCTAGTTTGAGTGATGATTCTATATATTGATAAGTAAATCATTGTAGACCCGTTCAAGTGTCATGATAACTGGGATCTAGACTTTGGTAACCCTAGGCAATTTGAACAGGTAAGATTTGAGTGACCAAGTAGCAGTTGAAAAAAGTTATTGAAAAGTGTTGAGAAAACTGGCAGAATTAAGAGAACTAAATATTTCAAGAGCTCAAATACTTATATGGAAACGGTTCAATTTGTTTCACGAACACAAAACATATAGGTTTATGAATATGAAAAGGTTGAGGTGGTGTCGATTTGACTCTGTGTAGGTTTAGGTTTGGCATTTTACTGATAGGAGGAATATCAATGACAAGTCCTAAGACCCGGGCGTCTGCATTTTTGTTTTTGTTATCTTTCATTTTATTTTGTTTTATATTTGAACAGTGCACTGATTTTTGTTTCTGAATTTTCTTTAAGCAGATTGCACATCGAAATTACAAGCATACACGTCGGCGAGAAGATGGTTGTAAGTGAGTTTCTCCGCATTGAAATGGGCTCTGGAGGAAACACTTATGGGGACAATTGAAATGAGAGTCCCTGCCTAAAAAAGGATTCACGAGGTAATCCGATCTCAAGTTCTTGTTTTTTCTTTTGAGATGACGTCATCTGGCTGAGGGAAATTAAATGCGGCGATGGTTTCCACTATCAGCAAAGGAAAGAATGGATGAATGAATGAATGAATGGATGAAAGACTGGAAATAAAAACAAACGGACTGACTGGTAAAAGATGACAAGACTTGACTACGACTCAAGGTTAACCTCCACCTAGATAGAACAAGAGGGTGGATGAATTTATGTGTGTTTCTTTTTACAGGAGCGGATAGATGACGGCGACATCTGAGGTTGCATGACGAGTTAACTGTACACACCTGCGCAGCGTTAACATTTACATTCTTTCTCTACAGCATTACAGTCCTTGATGTTTTTCTTTTTACAGGAAATCTTCCTATAGCACCTCTGGAATGTGGATGGCTGACTGCGGTCAGTGTGCTGCTAATGTTTGCTTTGCTTTGGTAAGGATGGGTGCAGTAGAAAACAGACAAGTGACATGAAAAAGAAGAATAATGAAAAAGTAATATTAACAAAATAACAAATTTGGGGACAGTTTAACGTAGAGCTCACTAACTGGCCATAGGGGCGCTGATGATAACAAGTGGAGTAACATTGCCCAAGTGTGAATAAAACAAAATTGCGGCAATAATAGTGATTAATGGATGGAGAAAACCTGGACATGATACTTGTCTGTTGTGCTGAATCTTTTATTACTGTTATGATTTACAGGTGGTTGTAAATAAGCTGCCTGATTTAACAGATGGGCAGCACGGTGGCACGGTGGTTAGCACTGTTGCCGCACAGCAAGAAGGTCCTGAGTTCAATTCCAACATCAGGCCGGGGTCTTTCTGTGTGGAGTTTGCATGTTCTCCCCCGTGTTTGCGTGGGTTCTCCTGCGGTATCCGGCTTCCTCCCACCGTCCAAAGACTGCAGCTTGTGGGGATAGGTTAATGGGATAATCCAAATTGTCACTAGGTGTGAAGGTGTGAATGAATGTGAGTGTGAATGGTTGTCTGTCCTGTGTGTTGGCCCTGCGACAGACTGGCGACCTGTCCAGGGTGTCCCCCCGCCTCTCGCCCTATGACAGCTGGGATAGGCTCCAGCGCCCCCCGCGACCCTGAAAAGGACAAGCGGAAGCGAATGGATGGAGGATGGATGGATGGATGGATTTAACAGATTTGCTTTTTAGGTGAATTGGGAGTTAAAGGAGCTTAACATGGAACTGCTGACTAATGTTTTTACACAGGGTTACAGGTTGGCGGGAGAGTGTTTTAGAGGGGATGTGTAATGTTCTTGTGCAGTTTGCAGTGGGGAGATTGCAAATACAAGTAGAACTATTAATTGAGACTAATCAAAACTAAACTGAAACTGAAGAGGTTTTAGATAAGGAAGAATTAAAACGGATATAAAATGCATCTGGTCTTTAATTGCAGGTGTAACCATGAAGATTTTTGGTACAGATTGCAGGTTGTTGCTCATTATAGAAGTGTGCTCATGAAGGCAAAAAGCTATATAAGGGGTCTATGATTTCGTTTGTGTTTAATAATTTAGGTATGGCAAAATAAAGGTTCTAGACAATTTAGAGAACCAGTGAGAAGCAAATTAGATGATCAGAAACTGAGTACTACATTTAAATGGAAGTTAGAATAAGAAGCCAATTGGTTTGCTGTCTGTTGTTCACGTTTATACACACACTGCAAATGTGCTTATAAGGAGCTGGCACTTAGTCTCTCAAGGTCAAAAGCTTCATCCGACAACGGATCGGATTGATATATTGGAGGTATTGACTTCAAGTGCAGAGGGTTAAATGCATGCACGCTTACACACATAGGCAATGCAGAGGATGTGGAACACAGCACCAAGAACAGTTCAGCGAGAGAAATTTGCCTAAAACTTCATTCTCTCTTTTTCCCCCGGGTGGGGACAACTCTGGTGTCCAGCCGTGAATTTTTTAGCCAAAGCTTGGCCTGTCTCCTGCTGCCGTACTCAGGTTTCCAGGTTAAGAAAAAACCACCTGTATGAAGACACTAAACATACACTTAGTATTTGTATAAACATAACTGCCTAAATTATTGAACTGAACCAAGCGTCAGTTGAAGACCTTATAAATCCTGCTTCATTTCCCGTATTTATCACTCACTCCTACTCTTGAGGAGGGTTGATTCAACTCTTTACTAACTTTAAACCCCACAAGGATAAAGTATAAAACTTCATATGTTCTTGACTGCAAACACAAAAAACTGCTTGATGTTGTTACTAATTATTTTCCTCTACAACACTCCAAATCATGTTTTCTCTTGTGTCCAGCAGGGGAAGAAGGTGACCTCCACTATCACTGCTCCCCTAATTGGAGACAATTTCTCACTCACAAACTCCTATGCATCAATTTAAACATGCAAAGCCACCAAAAATTCACACTCATACATCTACAGCAAAGCTTTAACATAACAACAACCCAACTCCTCCCTTAACCGGGAGAAATCACCTTGAATCAACCAACTCCCTTCCATATAAAACGTCAAACAAAGATAAACCACAGACATTTCTACACTTCTGTGTCTTCCACGCTGCACAATAGGCAGAAAATCACAGATTAATCACAGTCTATTCAATTTATACTTAACATCACAACAAGAGAAAAACCTGCTCTTTTCACAGCTCTCACAGCTAAAGCCACCAACTCCAAAACCACAGAATTTAATCAATATAGTCAAAACTCTTACACACAGCCTCTGAAATAAAAAAAAAAAAAAATCACCAAACACTCGGTTACTCTTTTCACTCGCTCTTTCTCACTCCCTTCTTCCCCATTCTTTCCCATACACCATGCACGCTCGCTCTCGCGGACCCACTCGGCCCCGCGGACTCACTCGGCCCCCACCTCTTCTCTCACAGAGAGAGACTCCAACTTCTCTTCATTTTTTTTTTTTTTTTTAAAACCTCACACACTCACAGGCCCCCACCTTTTTTTTCTCTCACAGACAGAGAGAGACACCCTTTTCCTTTTTTTTTTCCTTCCAGCACACATACACACACAGAATCCCTTCTGAGAGAGAGAGGGAGAGAAAAGAAAAGAGTTTGTAGAGAGGAAGCTTCAGGTTTAACAGGATGACAGTTTATAGAACTAATTTACACTTTATTTACACACACACGTAATTTATATTCTATTTACACACGCGGGCCCGCATAGACATAAGAAAACACCATATGCCAGAACAGCTTATCTTCTTTATTTCTCTCTATTTCTATACCGGTATTCCTGACTTTTAGACCAATTTAAAAGCTCTAAGCCCAGGCCGCGCCTTGCTGGTCAATACCCCGCGTCGGGAACGCCCTCGCCGGCCGCGGTCAGATTTCTAAACACGAATTAATTTATAACTGCTCCCCGTCAGGAAACCCGGAGCTCCACCAGCCACGTAACCTATCACAGATCACGCTTTTGGCTTTACTTAAAGTTCACAGGTCCCTGACGTTAACAGGGGCAGCCGAGTCTGACTCTGTTGATCAAAAAATGCAGTATAAAGGCAATTCACTCGTAGAATTCCTAGCCTGTTAAGCGAGCGTCCTAAGTGCTCGACGGAAGGCAAACTCCGGGCTAAAACCTAACCACGCGTCCGCGATTAGGGGTCAGTGCCACCTGCTGAACGAAAACTGCATTCCTAAGGGCCGCGCCCCCGTCATAAACAAATTTACTCAATATATTATAAGCATCACTGCGAGGTCTCCGCCCCCAGTTATTAATTACCTGACGCCCGAAACCGCGTTTCTGCTACTCAATTAAAACCAAATTCCCTACACTACCGATTTACTGTCTGGCATCAAACACTTTAAACCGTATTGTCTTAGACACATATAACCTCTTAACTCAAAATTCACTCCCAGAATAAACCGCAATAAATTTGGTCAGACCAATATGCCCTGTTTTTACCACTAATTAACCAAGATCACTATGGACAAACACCAGAAGTCCCACTGAGTGAACATTTAATTTAGCTTAATTTTCAATTCAACACCTTTGGACATCAACAGGCGGTGCTTACCTCTCCTATTCCGGGGCCCATCACTCAGTCGACCTCCTGGCTGTCCGTCTGACACCACTAGAACGTCAGCCAAGCTCCATTAGTTTCCTCCTCAAACCGGTTTCGGCACCAAAAATGTCATGATTCGAATTTGAGGAAGAGACAAACGACTGCATGGTCCTCAGTAGATGTCAAAATAGGGATTTTTATTATACATATGTACATATGGGGAAGATGAGCATCATAAACCTTTCAGAGCTGATCTCCCCCGAACAACCCTATCACAAGGCTTTTATTGCAATGATGACGTCAAGACACATGATAAGTATCAGTCAGTTCTCAGAACTCAGGAAGTTCCCCTTATATGGACTCCAGATGTTTCCACTCAGTCCAGCACTCAGAGAAAACCAGTGTGTGTGGTGTGTATATCTATTCGTGTCGATTGTGAGTGTGTGTGTGTGTGTGTGTGTGTCAAACAGGGAGCATGTCCTGAGACGCCCTCACAGTTCTCCATAAGTGTGTGTGTGAACGTGCGTGTTTTACATAACTATGTGCATGTTGTTATTCGCCTGAATATGTGCAAGTGACTGGAACAGGCCCTGCTGGACCCACCAGATCGAGTGGTGTAAATACTCTAATGGACAACAGCTTAAGCAAATAGAAAGAATAATACAGACCAACAATAGACTGAATTAAAGTGATGATAATCTATATACATTAATATCTTGCTCAGATTAACAAGGATATAATTAAACCTGGAATGCAGGATTCTTCTATAACCATAAATGATAAATGATAAACCATAAGTGATGCCAAAGCAATAATACTAAGTGTGAATAATACCACAGAGACACTGAAATAATATTCCACCTGATAAGCATCAAAATCATTCTTTCACCGTAAGAGACAGCAGGCTTTGGTGAACAGTCATGGAAGTTTTCAGGTCTCTCTGGAAATCCGTTAAAAAAATATGACGAGAGAAAAAAGTGGTTCATTTCCAGAGTTTGAAATCTGAAGAAATCTGAGCGAAGGACGAATTTCCTACCCTCAAACAAGTCTAACTCATCTCAGAACGGTAATAGGTGAGAAAATTATTCTTGAATTGTGAGCGTCAGGAGTGTCTGAAGATATACTCGGACAAGCCTCATGTCTTAACTTTGCTTCGTTAAGGAGATATGACAATTTGAAAATGCCTCTCATTAGAGAAATCCAGCGGTGATTTTGAATAAACTCTCCATTGACTTTCAATGGAGAGTTTTGAGACTTATTGTTGCTCTGAGGAGATTTGCAAAAAATCTGTAACTCCCACAACAATGATAGTGACATTTTCTGAAAGCCAGCAAAAATACCTACGTTTTGATGTATAATTTGTGGGGGTATAGTGGAAATTGAGCGAGTACCAAGAAGTTGTTTGGACATGAAGAGAAAATTCACAAAGTTTCACTGTCCACTCTGAGTTAATTGCATAGCAACCATAACAACGCATGTATTTTCTGAAAAATCACAAGTTTGCAAGTCAAAACTTAAATAGCGATAAGATTAAAACGGTAGAAGATCTGAAAAAGATGAATCATACAGGAATAGGACAATCATTTGAGAACATTTTAAAGTTTGAATGGAGTTTCTAGGTGAAAGTATGGGGAAGTAGTTAAGTTTGAAAAACAAGCAAGTTTTAGCAGAATTGTGGAAGTTTCCCATTCACTTCAATGGGACAAAAAAACGAAAAAAGTGTAATATTTTAAAAAGTATAATAGTAATAAACACCAAAAGATACAGCTGGAATTAGCAGAAATAGCAGAACAGTTTAAAGTTTGAACGGAGAAAATCGGCTGAAAACTGAGGGAGTAGTTAAGTGCCGAAAAACGCGGAGCAACTTGAAGAATAAAGTTTAAAGAGAAACAGGAACTCAATAGTGTGTGGATGCCCTCATAGGGCCCTCATAGGGCATCCACACAATAAAGTAAAGATAAAGAATAAAGAGAAACAGGAAAACAATAGTGTGGATGCCTTAAAGCATCCACACAATAAATATATAAAATATAAGTATTTACAGAGAGACAGGAATCAAAAGGACCAGCTGCTCTCCAGAGCAGAAACAAGGCTGAGGAGGAAATGCTCCATTGGAGACTGGTGTGGCCTCTTCATGGACTCCAGGATGACCAGCTCCAGCGCCGATGGACCGTCCTGGGACCCGTCCCTCATCTGCCTCGGAGCCGTCCTCCTCTGTGGGCCTGTAAAACAGCACAAAACACAAAGAAATGAGAAGGCTGCTACTAGATTTTAATTTCAACATTGAAAAAAAACAAACAGGATATAATCAGATTGGTTGTACATATTTAGTAAAGGTGATCACAAGGCAATCCCACCGAGTAAAAAGCTATCAGTGCTTGCTGTACATACCTGTGGGTGCAGCAGCAGGAGCTCAGGGAGCCAGGAGAAGCAACAGGGGATGCTCTGCTGCAGAATCAGTTGGCTCTATCAATACAGTATTAAATGTTAACAGGTTGAATATAATAATCATAGAGTAGACAGTGGTCCCTCATTTATTGCAGCAGGGGTTCTCAGAATAACTAGCCCCTGGCCACGCACTTTATACACTGTTTTTGTCACGGCTGGGAAGGCGAGCTGTGTGGTGTGGAGGAAGGAGGACCCAAGATGCAAGCAGTGGATGAAAATGCTAGTGAAGTTTATTTACAAGGTGTAGTGGCAAACAAGCAGTGGGGCATGACAAATAACTGAAAACACCTAAACTGGGAGAACTAAAATAACAGACCTGGGAACATACGACAAAGGGATGGGAGGATGGGAGGATGGGAGGATGAGAGGATGAGAGGCAGAGAGGCAGACGACAAGCAGGACACCGAGTAAAACAGACTGACACGGAGGAACACAGACGAACCGGCAACAGGCAGGAGAACACACAGGGCTTAAATACACACACCAGTAAGGGCAACCGAGGGCAACACAGGTGGGAGGAATCAGAGCTGACGGGACAGGGGAAATGTAAAATGAACACACTCACATCAGACAGAGACCTTCACAATAAAACAGGAAACTCAGACACGGGGAACCAAACAAGACACAGAACTAAACAGACAGCTTCACAAACAGACGGGGTGACACCATAGACAGACAGAGGGAACACAGAGAAGTGGGAGCAGATAGGCAAAGAACAGAAACCTAACAAATGGCAAGATCACAACAGAATACACACTCAGAATGAACAAAAGCATAAGGAAACACAAAACACTGAGTCCTCAGACTCAGGACCATGACAGTACCCCCCCCCCCCCCTCCCCTCAAGGGCTGGCTTCAGACAGCCCAACAGAAACACAAAAACGGACCAAAACCCCCCCCCCCAAAAAACAGAAAGCGACCCAACCAGGGCGGGCGTGGGGGCCCAGGACGGAGGGACATAGTCCAAAAAGGCCCAGACGGACAAGTTCAGGGGGCCGACAGCGCCGGAGGCCGACAGCGCCGGAGGCCAAAACAGTTCAGTTCCGGGGGCCGACCGTGTGAAAGGCAGCGGCAGCGGGGCAGGTCCGGGGGCCGGCCATGCAGTAGGCAGTGGTGCAGAAACAGTTCTGGGGGCTGACCGTGTGGACGGCAATGGCGGCGGCAATTCAAGTCCGGAGGCCGGCCACACAGACGGCAGTGGCGGCTGTCCACGGTGGCGAAGATGGGGGTGGCAACAGAAGTCCGGAGGGCGGCCACGGTGGTGACGATGTCCAACAAGCGGCCTGACAAATGATCGATGACGTTGAGGCGGCAGTTTGGGACCTGAAGGTGGCGTGATTCCTGCGGCACCAGGCGAGGCGGAGGCTGGACCAGACAAGGCAGAAGCTGAAGCTGGACCAGACGAAGCAGAAGCTGAAGCGGAGGCTGGACCAGGCGGAGGTGAAGCCGGACCAGGCGAAGCGGGTGAAGCTGAAGCAGATGCTGGACCAGGCGAAGCTGAGGCGAAGACTGGACCAGGCGACGGCATGGGTGAAGACCCGGAGGCTGGACCAGATGAGGGTGAAGACACGGAGGCTGGACCAGACGAGGGTGAAGACACGGAGGCTGGACCAGACGAGGATGAAGCAGTGGCTGGACCAGGCGACGCTGCTGAGGATGCTCAAGCTGGACCAGGCGACGCCGAGGATGCTGAAGCTGGACCAGGCGACGCCGAGGATGCTGAAGCTGGACCAGGCGACGCCAAGGATGCTGAAGCTGGACCAGGCGACGGCGTGAGTGGAGACACGGAGGCTGCAGCTGACGTGGATGAAGACACGGAGGCTGCAGCTGACGAGGATGAAGACACGGAGGCTGCAGCTGGCGGCGGCATGGATGAAACTGCTGCTGCAAGCGTGGATGAGGCTGCTGGTGGAGCAGCTGGTGGCTGGATGGGCTCATCGGGCCCCCCAGCTGACGAGGAAGGAGGGTGGACGGGCTCCTCGGGCCCCCCCCAGCTGACGAGGCAGAAGGCTGGACGGGCTCTCCGGGCAATAGGTCAAAGCCACGTCACCAGGCTCCTGATTGGTTGTCGCGGCACGATTGGACGCTGGAGTTCAGATTTTTCCAACTCGAGCGGTAGACGCGTAACGCGCGTATGCACAAAATGCAACACAAAAACTCACGCATGTGGTTTTTTTTGCGAGTCAAACGCTCCAAACGCGCTAGACTGACGCGTGTTTCAGGCGTTTTGGCGACGCAAATCTGCTTCCGAATTTTCGCAGGAGCCGCAATCGCGGGTCATCGAACTTTTCCATTGACTTTACATGTAAACCTGACGCTCTATTCGCGTCCATCGCGTTCGGTGTGAACACACCGTTACTGTTCTTTGACTTCTTAAATGCAGCTGAACTCCAGCTGGTATTTTCTTGGACTTTGCAGCTGTTTCTGGTCATCAGTTCATTCCTGCAAACCTCTGAAGCTGAACAACAATGATGCTGCATTGCTGGCTGATCCCAAAAGGTTGATTCTGTTCATCTGGACGTTTTCAGAAACGTTTGCTCACTGATCAGGTGACTTCTTCAGTCTCAGCTGACTGCAGCTTTACAACCTTACAAACAGCACATTTGCACAATGACTGAAAGCAGCAGCACCTGATATATATGATACTAATATAATACATATACATATATAATCCATACTAATGATGAAGGAACTGAGCTCACAGTCCATTGTTCATTCAGTGAACTACTCAGTTTATTTTGGGCCTCAGAAATGCTCACTCTGTTTGTACATCACTGTCAGCAATAGACTCATTCTGCTGTGTGGACAGGAACACATGTGACATCACTTCCTGTTTGGTTGTAACTGAAGAGGAAGAAGTTTACAAGGAATCATTTAGAAGAGTTTCAAACATCAACTAATTGAATCCATGAATCTGAAAACGTGTTTGTGAGTGAAAGAGACAGACATGTACAGACTGAACTATCTGTTCAACAGTCAGAGTGTTTCTGTAACAGGAGACACTCTTTACACTCCACTCAGCACAGGGACACTGAGGCACCAGGACCGACTGCAAACCCAGGATAAAGAGTTTGAGTGAATGTGGTGTTGAAGGTGTGGAGGTGGATCAGAGTGTCAGAGGAGACTTTGTAGAAGGACAGAGTGCCAGCAGGACAGTCGACATACACTGCTGCTCTGTTAGAGACAGAGGAGGAGGAGGAGGAGGAGATGGTTGTTTGTATCTTATTGTGACAGACATGAAGAGGACCATCATCAGAGAAGCTCAGACTCCAGGACTGATCATTCCATCCAAACACACAGTCATCACCGCCTCCTTTCCTTCTGATGCTTCTGTAACTCACTGATATATAAACGCTTCCTCTCCACTCGACCTCCCAGTAACAGCGACCAGTCAGACCATTTCTACACAGCAGCTGAGCCCAGTAATCAAATCTGTCTGGATGATCAGGATATGACTGAACCTCCTCCACACGTGTCACCTTCCTGTTGTTGTCAGACAGTTGGAGCTTTGTGTTCACTGTGTTTGTGTCGATTGTGAGTTGACAGGAATCTGATGGAGAGAACAAACACAATCCAGCTGCAGTTATTGATCCATCATCTGTTCATTGATTGACACTTTGATGATGACTCCTGACATGATGAAGATGGTTGAATGTGTGCTGCTTTGTTTTCATGAATCCCATTAAAAACACACTTACACTTCCTCAGACCTGGTCTCAACCATCGGACTCCAGCAGGCTCCACCCTGAAAGGAGGAGGGGGGTCAGAGCAGCACAGTCAGCATGCACACATGGACATTACATGGCTCTCACACACACACTGTTACACACTGAGCTCAAAGCTCGGCTCCACTATTTTATTCAAAGAAATCTACATTTATTTATCAGCACATTTAAAAACAGGTTGAGCCAAAGTGCTGCACAGAGTAGAGAGAAAATAGGAAACATACACAGTAATGACTATAAAGACTGGTCAGGATTGAAAGCTACAGAGTACAAATGTGTTTCCAACCGGCTTTTAAAAATGTCGAGTGTTGGTGACGACCTGATGTGAAGGGCGACTGTTCCAGAGTTTGGCTGCAGCCATCGATAAAGCTCACCTCTGTTTTTACGTCTAGTTCTGGTCAGAAGCTGCTTATCTGCAGACCTGAGGGCTCCACTTGGATTATTTTGTTAAAGAGAGATAAGATGGAGCCAATCCATTCAGAGATTTAAAGACAACCAGATCTGGAAGTGGATTCTACCACGTACTGGTAACCAGTGGAAGAAGCTGGAAAAAGCTGGTGATGGGTCGTCTAGCACAGACCCACCGCTGGAAGCAGACAATTGATGAGGGAGAGAACTGTGACAGCGCCGTTCCTTCACTTGACCTCAGTCGCTCTCGTCTGCTCCCTCGTAACACTGCTCTTTATTGAGCTTACATGAATATGCACAAGTTCATTAACACATGACGTCTTACACAGGTATGGACAAGAGTACCAGTCTGTGCATAGTGTAGGTGTGTGTGTGTGTGTTCCAGATGTGACCCTGTGACCCCAAAGCTGGTGCTAAGAGTCCAGCGGTCCCCCTAACAAAGGGCTCTTATACTTAACCAGACACAGAGTAGGTGTCCTCCTACACCAGGGGTGTCAAACTCGCGGCCCACGGGCCAATTGCAGCCCACAGGACGATAGTTTTTGGCCCCCACCTTAATATGAAAATGTAATGTTAGTTTGATAATGTATGACACTTTACAGTGTTGTGTGCGGAGCTGAATTAACCCACCAATCAGGGTGGGATATGGATCTCAGGGGACACCAGCCGGGCTTGATGCAAGCAGGGAAACATTTCTCAATGAGTCAAAGTTCCAGCAGCGTTGCCCTGGAGTGTTTCTTTCTTTTCTGTGCCTGGCTGGCTTCCTCCTTTCTATTGGGCAAACGCTGACATTCGCCCCAGCGCGCTGCGTTCACAACACTTCAAAAAAAGTTGTTTTTTTAAGTTGCTGCCCAGCGGGACATTATATGTATATAGATTTATACACACGTCAGTGGGATTTAAAGTTATTTTTTCACAGAGAGAGAGATCTCATATTAACTCTCAAAGTGATGCGTAGGCAGCGGATAAAAGAAAAGTAATGAACTCAATGCAGCCCAATTTAGTCTGCAGTCACATAGCGACAACTGTTCATCGGCAACAACAGTCCCCGGTAACCCGGACTAATTATAGGGTCGCACCGTAATTTGTGGCTCGATGTTTTTTATTTGCATCACTCCGTTTGCATTGCAGCAAACATGAACATTACATATATTTCAATATAATGTAAAAGCAGTCAAAACAACTAACATCAGAAACAGGTGATGTTATTTGTTATATGTCACGGTGTCATTTCCGCTTCTTTCTCCTGTAACAACAGCCCGGCGCCGTGAGCAGTCGCCTTTTTGTTATCCAATAATGCTAACACTGTTTTCTCTTACTTATTAAAAATTATAGTAGCTAATACTAATACTCTTTTCCGTTGGGTAACAACGAAGTGAGGAGTTAATGCTAAGTAGGCTGCTTTTAGCGGCTTATTCTAATTAGGGGTGAATAATTATTAGCAGTTAATGCTAATACAGTTTTCTCTTTCATTATAACAATATGAGCAGTTAATGCTAATTTGATGTAAATTAGCATTATATTAGTGAGGAGTTAATGCTAAGTAGGCTGCCATTAGCAGCTAAAGGTAATTTGAGGTGAATAAGCACTAGTAGCTAATGCTAATACCCTTTTCTCTTGTGTTATAATGATGTGACGTTAATGCTAAATAAGCTGCCATGAGTGACACTTTTTCCTTGCATTATAATGATGTTAAGGGTTTATGCTAAGTAGGCTCCCATTAGCAGTTAAAGCTAATTTGAGGTGAATAAGCATTAGTAGCTAACGCTAATAACCTTTTCTCTTGTGTAATAATGATGTGAGACGTTAATATTGTTCTCAAACAACAGAATGAGAATGAAATATTGATTCTAACAGGGCCCATAAACAGCATTAGCTTAGCAGCATTAGCTTATCAGAGTTTCCATCATGGTCACACAAATCCTTAGCAGAGCAAAGTGGCCTACTTAGCAATAGCTGCTCAAGTTGTTGAAAGCAAGGGAAAACAGTATTAGCATTAGCTGCTAAATGTGCACTTGAGAACAAATTATTGTGAATTCAGCCGTGAATGTAGAGTTTGTCATTATTTAAGCTTCCATTTCCAAATGTTAGCTGCTCCTGTCTGCCTCTTTGTCACATACACAGACTGAAATGATTCACAGCCTTGTTTCATCCTTCTGTCAGTGTCACTGAGACTGTGGACATACAGCATGGGAAACATACACATGGCTGACAATTTATTAGGTACACAGTGCCCACTATCTCAGGTACACCTGTGACCTAATAAAGTCTAAAGTTACAAAATGTTGTCTCTGTCCAAATATTTATGGACCTAACAGTAGGTCTACTTTTAATGAAACTCTCAACATGACTTATCAGTTATCATCAATGTTCCTGCAAACAGACTCCTTGGAGACCCCCTACATAAATATCCATGTACTATCCAGCTAGACTAGCAGCTAATGCTAATACAGTTTTATTAGAGTATTGTGGCCTAGAGTATTTAAAAGTAGAATGGGAGGGAGAGCCTTCATCTTTCAGGCCCCTCTTCTGTGGAACCAGCTTCCAGTTTGGATTCGGGAGACAGACACTATCTCTACTTTTAAGATTAGGCTTCAAACTTTCCTTTTTGCTAAAGCATATAGTTAGGGCTGGACCAGGTGACCCTGAATCCTCCCTTAGTTATGCTGCAAAAGACATAGTCTGCCGGGGGATTCCCATGATGCATTGAGTTTTTCCTTTCCAGTCACCTTTCTCACTCACTATGTATTAAGAGACCTCTCTGCATTGAATCATATCTGTTATTAACCTCTGTCTCTCTTCCACAGCATGTCTTTATCCTGTCTTCCTTCTCTCACCCCAACCGGTCGCAGCAGATGGCCGCCCCTCCCTGAGCCTGGTTCTGCCGGAGGATTCTTCCTGTTAAAAGGGAGTTTTTCCTTCCCACTGTTGCCAAAGTGCTTGCTCATAGGGGGTCATATGATTGTTGGGTTTTTCTCTGTATCTATGAAGCGCCTTGAGGCGACTTATGTTGTGATTTGGCGCTATATAAATAAAATTGAATTGAATTGAAAAGACTAGTGTGTCTGTCCCTGAAAATATTCCTGCATGTGTGATTGTTGATGTGTCATCTGCAGGAAACAAACAGGAAGTGAGTGAAGGACACAGGAAATGTTTCCAGCTCTTCCTCCTCTATCAGACATTCTCTCCATACCTGAGAGTGTCCAGTCTCCAGCCTGGATCCTTCAGTCCAGCTGACAGCAGCTTCATTCCTGAGAGACCTGGATGATTGTAGCTCAGGTCCAGCTCTCTCAGATGGGAGGGGTTGGAGCTCAGAGCTGAGGCCAGAGAAGTACAGCCTTCCTCTGTGATCAGACAGCCTGACAGACTGCAGACACACAAAACAACAATCTGTCAACAATCGTTTTCTCTTTGTCACAATAACATCTATCCATTTACATCCATTCAATGTAACTTTTAACTGCCATAAATGTAAATTATGTCAGTTTGTTTAATTTATTGTGTTCATGTATGTTTATTTCCTTTATTTATTGTTGTTCCTTTTGGGGTAGGAATTAAGGTTCATTCTGTGTTGCGCACAGGCCCCTTTAAGTAACGTAAAGGGGAAGTCAAAAGCATGTGCAAAGAAGCTAAGTTAATAAGTTAACTAAGTCAGAAGAAGGAATAAATAAGCAGTTTAAAGTAAAAGAAAGCTGCGAAGAAGAAGAAATTGGGAATTATTTTCGTTAAGTTGTTGTTCCTGAAGCGGACTCATTCCCTCACGGTTACGTGCAGGAGCAAGGTATGTCAACTGTTTGTTTATCGCGTATTTGTTAACTTGGGTTTAAATGTTTATTTGTAATATTTATGTTTGTTCATTCTGTACTTTTATGTAATAACAGTTTGACGGTGGATTTTATGGTGTTTCTGAGGAGAAGTGTGACGGAAGAATAAATCCATCTGTGAATGAAGAACTGTGGTGTCAAGTATTAACTGGACGGAGTGATAGTAACTTTATTTAAAAGTGACAATTCCCAAAAGACAACAACAGTCATCTGAAGCTGTTTAACAGTGTAAGGTAACAGCCTCCAATATTAGAGAGAAAGCCCCAACTGTAAGAGCCAATTAAAGGTTAATTTTATTGGTACTGGTAAAATAATTAGTGGAGAAATATACATGTTTGATCTTAAGAATATAATTCTAGTTGATTTCAAAATACTGTTTGTTAAAGGTATAGAATATAGAAGTGCGACATTCTAATGCGTTTTTTAGTATTTTGGGCTTCCGGCACACTGTAATTACGTAGTTGGGGAGTCGGATAAGCTGGAAGCAACACAGTTTTTGACCGAGTCTTGCCATGTAAATTAAAAGTTTCAATAAACATCTTTTTTGCAAGAAAAGTACCTGGACTTGCTCACGTTTCAAATGCATGTTGCCGGACTGACTCCTAAAGGTGGTACAGAAGAGTGAAATAGAGACGGAGTGCCGCCACTACAGAAGTCAAAAAACTCGCTTCACCGACATGTGAGGGATCGGCTGCACGGCGCTCGGATGGAAGGGCGCAGCCTAGCGGAATGTAAGATAAAAGGCGCTGCTTAAGGATGCTGGCACAGAACCGGATAATTATTTGGATTATTCTTTAGAAGAAGGTAAAAAACTCTCTTATTACTTCGTGCTGTAAGAGGAAAAGGACGTCTTTCGGAGGCTCGTTAAGTTTGGTGGAAAACAAAAGTGAAACTTAACTGCGTGCCGTCGTCAACCCCGCTCTCTTTTTTCTCTCTCTGCCTGTGGGACTGCATGTTGTAAAACAGGATTTGATGCAGTCAATGTGGAGTTTTTGGCATGTTATGAAGCTGGTTTACACTATGTCTATTAAAGATTCTAAGCAGAAGACAAATAGTGCATGCAACTTGAGCCAATAAACCCCTGCAACTTGTAAGATGGCAGATGAAAGAGAGGTGGGAAGAACATGTAAGTTAACAGAGAAGGCTTTGGAAGAAAAATTACAAAGATGTATTGCCTTAAGAAGACAAACATTAGGAACAATCACAGGCAAAATAAAGGAGATAAAGATAATGATGAGTGATGCTCAGAACCTTCAAAATGTGAAAGAAAGAATGGAAAGTGACTTTGCATTGGCTCTGAATGAGTTTCACAGTCACAATAACCAGGTTATGAGCGTTTTGTCTGAAGAAGAAAAAATATTTGACCAGGACAATTGGTTTAAGCCCAAAATGGCATCAATAAGAGAGTTTATGAAAACAATAAAGAAATGGATAGCAGAGGATCATAAGCATACGATTCCAAATGAAGCTGAGCAGCAGGAGCACGTTACAGATGACTTGGAGGAAGCTGTTAACCCAGATGACAGCGCATCACAGGTTGCAGCTCATTCTTGTATTTTGCTCGTTTGTGTTGTTGTGTTTTGCACATCTCTGTTGCTTGTGGGGCTCGCACACAAGAATTTCACTCGCATGTGCTGTGCCAGTGTGCCTGCACATGTGATGTGACAATAAAAGTGATTTGATTTGATTTGATTTGATTTGATTTGAAAGGATGCAGTTCATAGCTCACGTGGGTCTCAGGTCAGCCGAGCATCTACAACATCTAGAGTTTCCTCCATTCGTGCTAAACAGGAGGCAGAATACGCAGCCTTGCTGGAACGAGCCGCAGCATTGAAGAAAAAGCAAGAACTTGAGTTGGAGTTGGCCAGGATTAGGCAACATCTTGAGCTTGAAACAGCAAGAGTCAAAGCGGAAAAAGAAGAGTTAGAGTTGGAGACTGCATTAGCAGAAAGTCAAGCAAAATTAAAGGTGATCAAAGAATATGAAAGATCTGAAGATGGTCTGAGCAGTTATGTGTCAATACAAAGATTGCAAGGTCGAGCAATTAAAAAGGAAAGAGTTGGCATAATGCTCCCACAACAAGCTGATGTGAGTAGTCACGCTAATTCACAAGTGCAAAACTCACAGGTACCACAACTGTCTCATCCAGTCTCCACTCATGGGCTTAATGCTCACGTTAACAGAAGTGATGATCTATTGTCAGTCATGCAGAAACAGAATTTAATCACTGAGTTACTTGTGAAACAGCAGCAGCTGGCTCAGTTGCCATCAAAGGACATTCCTGTTTTTAAAGGTGATGCACTACAGTATAAGGCCTTCATAAGAGCCTTCGAACATGCAGTAGAGCAAAAGACTGATAAGCTGTATTTTTTGGATCAGTTCACTGCTGGCGAACCACAGGAGCTAATTCGCAGTTGTGTACACATGACTCCTAACAAAGGTTACCGTGAGGCCAGACGGTTGCTACATAAGCACTATGGAGATGAGCTAAGGATTGCAAGCGCATTCATTGAGAAAGCACTCAAATGGCCGCAAGTGAAAAATGACGATGCAAAGGCATTAAATGCTTATGTAGGTCCTCCATGGTGTAGCTGACTGGATGTCGCAACACCATGGAGGATGTTGAATTTTTGGAAGAGATGGATAATCCAACCAATCTACGCACAGTGATATCCAAGCTGCCCTACAAAACCAGAGAACGTTGGTGTGTAGAAGCATTTGAACTCCAAGAAAAGAGGGGCAAAAGAGCAAGATTTGCAGATTTGGTGAACTTTATAGACCACCAGGCTAATATAGCAATGGATCCACTCTTTGATAATATTCCAGACAACCGTGCAGCGACAAGTGGAAAGACTGACCAAAGGGAAAAATATCCAGCAAAGAAGGAGTTTCGAGGAAGCAGTTTTGCCACCAACATTTCCGCCGAGAACAAAAGACTACAAGAAACAAATGTTAAAACCGAAAATTCAATCAAGACAGTGAGTGCCTTTGAGAAGCCATGTTTGTATTGTCAGCAGCCTCACACTCTTGCTTCTTGTGGCAAGATTAAGAATCAACCACACAAAGAACGTGTGGATTTCTTGAAGTCAAAGGGACTCTGTTTTGGATGTTTGGTTTATGGGCATCTCAGCAAGTTCTGCAAGCGCAGAATGGAATGTAAAGAGTGTTCACTAAAGCACCCAGACATTCTGCACATGGGGAAAAAAGAAAGTTCTGTGGAAACGGAAAGGAAGGATGTTACTGATGGTAATGAGGCACCTTGTGCTCAAGTTCCTGTCAGTCAAGAGACTTGTGGGCTTACAGGGGCCGGAGAAGAGGAGTGTGTGCTCTCTATAGTACCAGTCAAGATCAAATCTAAAATGAGTGATAAATATATAGAGACATATGCCTTTTTGGACCCGGGAAGCACGGCAACATTCTGCACAGAAGATCTACAAAGGAAACTGAATGTTAAAGGAAAGCCTACACGGATACTTCTAAGTACTATGAGTCAAGAAAAACCAGGAGAACAGAAACTCATGAATAGTTTTGTTATATCAGACCTGGAAGTGTGTGGGTTGGAAGATTCCAAGTTCGTTGACTTACCCAAGGTATTCACTCACACTAGTATACCTGTAAGTAGTGGAAACATACCCAAGCAGTCATACATCCAGAAGTGGCCTTATCTACATGAAGTGAGGCTACCAGAGATAGAGGCTAATGTAGACCTGCTTATAGGAGCCAACTGTGCTAAAGCAATGGAGCCATGGCGTGTCATTAATGGACAAAATGGAGGTCCTTATGCAGTGAAGACCACCATTGGTTGGGTTGCGAATGGACCCATAAGAAAAGAACTAAATGACTCAGAAAACAAAGAACCACATTTCTCAGTAAGCCGAATCTCCTTAGTGGAAGTTGAGAAGCTACTGGTCCAACAGTATAACATCGACTTTTCAGAACGTAATTATGACGACAAAGAGGAAATGTCACAAGAAGAAAAACAGTTTCTACGAGCAGTAGAAAAGACAACGACCTTCGAAAATGGACACTATAACATTGGATTGCCACTTAAGAATGAGAATCTTCAAATGCCAAACAACCATTGTGTTGCGGAGCAGCGGATAGCATGTTTGTTCAGGAAGTTTAAGAAAAATCCTCAGTTTTTTGAAGATTATAAGCGCTTCATGGAAAACATCATCACCAAGGGCTATGCAGTTCCAGTGCCAGACCACCAGTTAAGCCATGACGACAACAGAGTGTTCTATATACCACACCACAGGGTGTATCACCCGAAGAAGAGAAAGTTGCGAGTTGTGTTCGACTGTACGGCTTCATACCAGGATATGTCTCTAAACAAGGAGTTACTGCAGGGACCGGATCTGACTAACACACTGGTGGGTGTTCTTTTAAGATTCCGTGAAGAGCCAGTAGCGCTGATGGCAGACATTGAATCAGTGTTTTACCAAGTCAATGTACCAGAAAGGGATGCGGATCTTCTTCGTTTTCTCTGGTGGCCAGATGGCAAGCTGGATGAGCCCATGAAGGAATATACCGTATTTTCACGACCATAAGGCGCACTTAAAAGTCTTAGATTTTCTTCAAAAAGTGCGGCGCGCCCTATAGCGCGGTGCGCCCTATGTGTTGTAAGGAGGACGTAGTAGAGAACACCATGAGAACGTTAAAGGGTGAAGTGTGGGCGTTGATCGTATATACCGGGACAATCGCACATACCTGTATAAAAGAACAGGTATGTGCATTATGCAGGACATCGTTGTTTTAACAACCCTGAAAATGGCAAAGAGACACGCTTACGAAGCACAGTTTAAACTGAAGGCCATCAGCTACGCGGAGGAACATGGAAATCGAGCAGCGGCGAGAGAATTTAAGATTAACGAATCGATGGTTCGCAAATGGAGGAAGCTGGAAAACAAGCTCCGGCAGGTCAAGAAAACGCAGCTGAGTTTCCGCGGACATAAGGCGAGGTGGCTCGAGTTGGAGGAAAGACTCGAGCGGTGGATCATCGAGCAAAGAGCGAGCGGGAGAAGCGTTTCGACGGTCACCATTCGGCTAAAAGCAGTTTCACTAGCTGAAGAGATGAACATTGAACATTTCCAAGGAGGTCCGTCTTGGTGCTTTCGTTTTATGAAACGGTGCCATTTTTCCATCCGGACCAGGACTACGGTAGCGCAGCAACTTCCAGCGGATTATAAGGAAAAGCTGGCCATCTTCCGCTCCTACTGCAGCAAACACATCGGCGACAAAAACATCCAGCCCAGCCACATCACAAACATGGACGAGGTCCCGCTCACTTTTGACATCCCAGTGAGTCACACTGTGGAGAAGAAGGGGACCAGCACGGTAGCAATACGCACAACGGGGTATGAAAAGTCTTCTTTACTGTTGTGCTTGGCTGCCATGCTAATGGACAGAAACTGCCGCCTATGGTGATTTTTAAGCGAAAGACTTTGCCTAAAGAGAAGTTTCCAGCAGAAATCATCATTAAGGCAAATGAAAAGGGCTGGATGGATGAGGAAATGATGAAAGAGTGGCTGAGGGAGGTGTATGTAAGGAGACCAGGTGGTTTTTTCCACGCATCACCATCGCTGTTGATCTGTGACTCTATGCGTGCCCATCTCACAGCCGATGTGAAAAAACTTGTGAAGCAAATGAACTGTGAGCTTGCTGTCATTCCGGGAGGCCTGACAAAGGAACTCCAACCGCTGGACATCGGTGTGAACCGCCCGTTCAAAGTAAGGCTGCGAGCGGCCTGGGAGCGATGGATGACCGGTGGAGACCACAGTTTCACTAAGAGTGGAAGGCAGCGCCGGGCGAGTTACGCCACAATTTGCCAATGGATTGTAGATGCTTGGGCTAACATGTCTGCTGGCACTGTTGTTCGAGCTTTCGCAAAAGCCGGCATCGTTTCCGAGGAGCCGCACGGCACGGAAAGTGACTCTGACGGTGAAGACAGTGAACCTGGCATGTTTGATGGAGATTTAGCGCAGCTGTTCAATTCAGACACAGAGGATGAGGACTTCGATGGGTTTGATTGATGATAAAAATGTGAGTACCAAACTTTGTTTTGCCCCTGCTTTATTTTTAAATACGCACACTTGTATGCTTGTGTGTTGTTGATGATGACGATTACCGGCAATAGAAATGTGAGTAAGGTACCGAATTCAGGTTTGCTCCCGCTTTATTTTTAAATACGCATACGGTACTTGTATGCGCCCTATGGTCCAGTGCGCCTTATGTGTGTGTTAAATACAGTAAGGGCACACATAACTGAGACTGCGCCTTTTAGCACAGTGCGCCTTATGGTCGTGAAAATACGGTAGGATGATGGTGCACCTCTTTGGAGCTACTTCCTCACCAAGTGTCGCCTCATATGCGCTAAGAAGAACGGCAGAAGATTACAAGGAAGAAGCATCTCCAGAAGCTGTTCAGACAGTCCTGTGTAACTTCTACGTAGATGACTGTCTGAAAAGTGTAGCTACAGAAGAGGCTGCAGTGAAATTAGTCAGTGATCTTCATGCTCTGTGTACCAGTGGAGGGTTTACATTAACAAAATGGACAAGTAACAGTAGAAAAGTGTTGATGTCAATTCCTGAAGAACACAGAGCCAACAAGGTGAAAGATCTGGATCTTAGGCATGACACTTTGCCAGTTGAGAGAACTCTAGGTGTACAGTGGAACACAGAAACAGATACCTTCACTTAAACTATAAGGTTGCAAGACAAGCCAATGACCAGAAGAGGCATTTTGTGAGTCATTAATTCAATTTATGACCCTCTTGGCTTTCTAGCACCAGTCATCTTGCCTGCAAAACTTTTGTTGAAAGATCTCTGTAAAGAGCAGCAAGGTTGGGACAAGGAGATCAATGAAAAGCATGCAAAATTTGGAAAAAATGGAAAGAAGACGTACTCCTCTCCAACTTACATGTGAGTAGATGCCTAAAGCCTATAGGTTTCGGATGCACTGTTGTTGCGCAGTTGCACCATTTTTCCGATGCTTCAGATTACGCATATGGAACTGTCTCTTACCTGTTGATGGAAAATAGACAAGGCAAGAGACATTGTGCCTTTCTCATTGGGAAATCAAGAGTTTCTCCGCTCAAGCAAGTCACAATTCCTAGGCTTGAGCTGACTGCAGCAGTGATTTCAGAGAGGATGGACAGATAACTGCGACAAGAACTTCAAGTTCCTCTGCAACAATCAGTCTTCTGGACAGACAGCACAACTGTGCTTAGATACATTGATAGCAAATAGAGTTTCACTGATTCGAGAAGTAACCAAGCCATCGCAATGGAAGTATGTGACATGGGCAGAAAATCCTGCAGATCAAGCAAGCAGAGGCTTAAAGGCAAAAGATCTGTTGGAAGGAGGTTCATGGATTCACGGGCCGAACTATCTTCTAGACGAAAACGAATGGCCAGAACAGCCAGTGAGAAAGAAGGAAAACCTTCAAAATGATCCAGAAGTCAAGACTTCAGCAATGGTTAATATACTGAAAGTTGAGGAAGGCATGGAACCAATGAAACGTGTAATTGACTGCTATTCAGACTGGAATAAACTGAAAAGAGCAGTAGCCTGGATAATGAAGCTAAGAAAGAAAACAGTACTCAAGAATAGTCCAGAAAAATGAAAATGATCCTGAAAAGCAAAAGTTAAAGTTGCAAGTGCACATGAGGACATTTAAATCTGCAATGGGAAAGAAAGCGCTTGCTTTGGAGGATGTTGAGGCTGCCGAATCAGTAATTGTTCGTTTCAGCCAGAAACAACATCATGGAGAGGAGATGAAAATCCTACAGAAGGGAGGACAGCTTAGTTATAGCAGCCAGCTGTTCAAATGAGACCCAGTTCTTCGAGATGGGATGCTGAGAGTTGGCGGCAGACTCAATAAATCAGGCTTGCCATAAAATACTAAACAACCACCAATTCTTTCTAAACACAGCAAAATTTCTGAAATCATTTTGAGAGACATCCATCAACGAACTGGTCACTGCGGTTGCAATTATGTGCTGGCGCAATTGCGATGCAGATATTGGATTCCTCAAGCCAATTCGGCAATTAGAAAGATAATCAACAAATATCAAACTTGCCGTAGGATTTCTGGAAGGGTTGGTGAGCAGAAGATGGCAGACTTACCTGAAGACCATCTTCTACCAGACAAACCTCCGTTTACAAACACTGGTGTCGACTACTTTGGCCCATTTGATGTCAAGCGGGGCCGGGGTACTGTCAAAAGATATGGTGTGATGTTTACCTGCCTCACTCTCAGAGCTGTACATATTGAAGTTGCAGACAGTCTTGACACAGACTCCTGTATCAATGTGATTCGCCGTTTCATCTGCAGAAGAGGTCAAGTTACCATCATGAGGTCAGATAATGGCACAAACTTTGTGGCAGCGGAAAAGGAGTTGAGGGAAGCCATTCAAAGACTGGATAACGACAAAATAGAAAGAGTCCTACAACCAAAAGGTATAAAGCGGATTTTTAACAGCCCGGCTGCTTCACATCAAGGTGCAGTTTGGGAGAGACAAATTCGAACAGTGTGTCGAATTCTCAGCGCTCTCTTGAAGGAACAAGTGCCAAATGAAGATTGTCTTCATATGATAATGTGTGAGATTGAAAGCATCATTAATGGCAGACCTCTCACAAGCGTCTCAGATGACATAAATGACGTTGAAGCTTTAACGTCGAGCCATCTGTTGCTGCTTAAGTCACAGCCTCTCATGCCTCCAGGTGTCTTCAACAAAAATTATGCATACACCAGAAGAAGATGGAGACAGGTTCAATATCTAGCAAATTTGTTTCGGACCAGATGGACTTGTGAATATCTTCCACTTCTACAAGAGCGCCACAAGTGGCTGAAACCGAGAAGAAACTTCATGTTTGGAGATCTTGTGCTGCTGGTGGACAGTTCTTCTCCACGCAACTCCTGGCTCATGGGGAGAGTGGTTGAGACGTTGCCAGACTCAAGTGGAACAGTCCGAAGATTGAAAGTAAAAACTAAAAGCAACATCCTGGAAAGACCCGTTAACAAGTTGTGTCTTCTGGAGGAGGCTTCATCCGAGCGATGAAGAGAAAGAATGTTTGTTCATGGACATTACAATTAGGTTGGCTCTTAAAGATTAATGTGTAAGTTAGTAATTGTTTAGTTCTCCCACCTAACCAATTAGGGGCCGGATGATGTAAGAGCCAATTAAATGTTAATTTTATTGGTACTGGTAAAATAATTAGAGGAGAAATATAAATGTTTGATGTTAAGAATATAATTTCTAGCAGTTTCCGGTAATGGCGACCGCTACTAAGTTTTAAAATTACTGTTATTAATCTTCCTGGGTCATAAAATAAACTTTTAACATATTTTCAGGTGAAAATGTGGGTGGGTAAACTTCAAATATCTGCTCGGTTTATCAAGATATCGCATATTTGCAAAAGTGCTTCGGCGTTTTCGGAGACGTCTGTTACCCACCAACTTGATAGCTAGTCGAGAGCTCGAGGGTCACTGAAGCCGCAGAGAACGGCACATCTCCCGGCACATCATTTTCAGATCACCGCGGACTTTCGCTACTCAGGTTAAAAGTAATATTAGTAACATATGACTGAATCTATATCTCACTTAAAGCTTTCTGTAAATGAAAGAATCAGTGAAAACGAGGCACTTCAGTTGATTTTAAACACAAACTCTGAACATAACCTGATCCAGACCAGGTTATTGGTTCAGCATCAGTAACCATGGTGATGTAGCCAGGTAAACACCGAGCTAGGACAGAGACAGACAAACATTTATGCTCACAATCACACATCTCCAGTTAACCTTGCATGCATGTTTTTGGACTGTGGGAGGAAGCAGAGTACCTGAAGACAACCCACACAGGCCACACTATCATCCCTATTTACAGAATTACAATCTAATTAGATGATAAAGTAATAAATTATTTGGTATTTTAATAAAAATACATTTTAGCAATAGTTTATAAGTCAACAATTATAGTTTAAAAAAAAGTGACAAATCAAACAGTCAATAAAATCTTCTACAGCTGAAACTAATGTAGACAATGTCGGGGTAAAAACCAGAGATGATAACTACCAAAATAAAACAGGAAGTGAATAACATTCAAGCTCACTTTAAGCTCAACAGTCAAATTCAGTTTTGTATTAATCTATTGTTTTGAATTTTTGTTTACATTTTATGTTTAAGTGAGGCAATGAGTCATATCACTATGACCAAATATGGTTGATCTGATATCCTCGTGTTGGTGTTGTTCCCAGACCATCATGAAAATGTTGTTCCAGGATCAACATTGCAAGTGACCAATCAGAATGTTATGACGTCATACTTTTATGAACCCTTTAATAAACAGTAAGTAGAATTGCAGCATTGCAACATTGGAATTTCATAAATGCACGAATGGCTTGGCGCGCAAAAGAATAACGTCACAACAATGTGATTGGTCACTTGCAATGTTGAACCTGGAACAACATTTTCATGATGGTCTGGGAACAACACCAACACGAGGATATCAGATCATCCGACCAAATATATATTTCATCTTTTTAGTCAGAAATAATCAATTGATCATATTTTTATTACTAAATGTTTCTGAAAATCAAATTCTGATATCTGAACAAACAGCTCTGTAAAAACCTTCAGAATACAGGAATCGAACTAGAAGGTTTGGTGGATGAAGCACTGCTAAAATCAAGATTTTGGACTCAGAGGAGCAGATGGGACATTTCATTGCAAATGAAAGACAGAAAGTGAACAAATATCACTAAAAACCCCAGACACTAATTTTTACATTAAGACTTTTTAAAAAAATCAATTTACTGTTTATGCAGTAATAGAAATCAGGTTTAACATGATCATCAGTGGAAAATGTTAAATCCTGACCTGACAGTTTCCATTTTACAGTGTGGACTCTTCACTCCAGCAGACAGAAGCTTCACTCCTGAATCCTGCAGGTCAGAGTTACTCAGGTCCAGCTGTCTCAGACTAGAGGACTGGGAGCTGAGAGCTGAGGACAGAGCTTCATAGCCTCTCTCTGAGAGCTTACAGTGACTCAGTCTGAAAAATGACAGATAAACATTAAACAAACACTGTTGTTAAGTTGCAATGAGGGTGCACTAAAGAGATGTGAGTGAAGTTGGCCCCCCCACCTTCTTCAAATCCAACAAAAGTGGTATCAAACGTTTGTGTTACGTTTGTGGTGGTTTGTGCTGCTAAAATTTCAGTTTGTGCTACTGTCATTTTAAAGATATTAATAAAAATGTCTAGAGGTCATCAGAGGTCAACCAGCCCCCCCGCATTAATTAAATCAAACAAAATGGGTGTCAATCAACTGTGCTACGTTTGTGCTGGTTTGTGCTGCTAAAATTGTCGTTTGTGCTGCTTCTGTTTTAAAGATATTAATGAAAAGGTAAAGGTCAAAAGGTCAACCAGCCCCCCCACATTACCCAAATCAAACAAAATTGATGTCAAACGTTTGTGCTACGTTTGTGCTGGTTTGTGGTGCAAAAATGTTTGTTTGTGCTGCTAACATTTTCAAATTTTTAATAAAATAACGTCTTGATTAAGCAACGTCTTGATTAAGCAACGTCTTGCTTAATCATCCAGGTAAGTAAATCCCAAAAGGTTGATTCTGTTCATCTGGACATTTTCAGTTGGAGAAACGTTTCGTCACTCATCCAAGTGACTTCTTCAGTCTCAGCTGACTGCACGTTTCCCCAACCTTATAAACAGTACATTTGCATAGTGAAGGAAACTAGCACCACTGAATGAACAATGTGCTGGGGGGTTAGTTCCATGATTGTTAGTATGCAAATTCTTATGACCATTGATCAATGACAACTAATCAAAGCCTACTGATTAATGGCCATGAGTACCATTCACAGAAAGTGGGGAATGGCTACAATCACAGCATTGTAGGATGGCGAAAGATGTACCCTTGGGCCTCCCTTCTCGATTCAGAGATGGTCAGCATCCTGACAGCCCGATGGACGAAGCTGTCTCTCAGTCTGTGGGTTCTGGCCCGGAGGCTCTTCAGTATCCTTCCTGATGGCAGCAAACTGAAGACGCTGCTGAAGGGATGAGTGGAGTCACCTGTAATGGAGAGGACCTTCCAGATGAGGCAGATGCAGCTGCTTTCACTACCCGTTGTCATTTTTTCCTGCAGAACCCAGTGCAGGAGTCATACTTGTGCTTCTCAATTTGCAGAGGAAGTAGAGTCGCTGTTGGTCTTCTCCACATTCAGGGACAGGTTGTTGTTGCTGTACCACTCCTAACTCCTAACTTCACCCATGTAGTAGATCTCGTCATGGGTCAGCAGAGTAAAGAGAAGGGGGCTCAACACACATCCTTGGGGAGCCCCCGTATTCAGTGTTCTTGGGCTGGAGGTGTTGCTGTCAACCCGTACTGTCTGCTGTCTTCCTGTCAAGAAATCTAGCAGCCAGTTATACAGCAAGGTGCTGATCCCCAGCAGATCCAGTTTGTGAATGAGTTGCTGGGGAATGATGATGCTGAAGGCTGAACTGAAGTCTATGAACAGCACTCTGACATATGAGTCTCTAGTGTTGAGATGTGTGAGGGCTGAGTGAGGGGCAGTTGAAATTCCATCATCACTTGAGCGTTTTGACGAAAGCGATAATTTGATTTGATGCATGAATAACCATTCAAAGCACCTCATAATGATGGAGGTGAGTTTGACAGGACGGTGGTCCTTAAAGCAGGAGGTAGATGACTTCTTGGGTACAGTAATGATGGTGGAGGCTTTGAGGCATGTGGGAACGATGGTACTGATTTTGGAAAGGGATCTCCACACACTGTCTGGGGATTGTGTCACCACGGTCTGCAGAGTGGGCTTGTATTCTGTGATGGTTTGTATTCCTTGCCACTGCCTCAAGTATCTCTGCTGTCGCTGAAGCTTTGCTATAGCTGATGCCACGTGACAGGTTTGCCCTTGCTGTTCTTTGGCTCACCTAATTCCCGGCTCTGAAGGCTTGCATTTTTCAACCTTAGGAGCATTTAAACCTGACCTGTGAGCCATGGTTTCTGATTGGCCCGGACAGTGATAGGCCTGGTGTGATGACCTGCAGGATCGGCAAGGTGCTGATCAGAATCTCTCCACTCCTAGCCCTCCTTCTCTTCTCTTTTTCCCTCTCTCTCCCCCTCTCTCCTTCTCTGCCCTGTTTTGCAGGGGTGGAACTCATGGCGGCTTCACGCCCTCGGTCCACGCCTTCCTGGATTGGGAACACCTGGGCCTCATCAGACCAGCTGGTATATTAGAAGGAGGAGATCAGCTGTTCAACGCTGGATTGTTGTGAAGGCTCTAGTCAGTACACGTCTAGCTCAAGTTTCCTGTGCCGCCGTCTCAGAGACTTAACGAGTGTTTCTTTGTTCCTAGATTCCCCGTGTTTCCCCATGTGGAGTGTGGAAGGAGTGACTGGTCACTAGCACAGAAGAGAGAGGTTGAATTGAGCGCGTGTATGATTTCCCTGTTTTCCCTGGAGCCCTGCGCCTCATGTCTTGTGTATAGCACTAACCCCGCACTGTCTGTACATACACTTGGTGAAGATCTGTAAATAAACTGTCTCTGTTTAAACACTACTCATGAGTCCTGCGAGTGGATCCTCTAAGCAACCCGTGACACCTGGTCTCTGTGACATCATCGATGCATTTTGGGATGTAGGCAGTAACAGTTTCTGTGTGTAGCAGCCTGTGGTGGAAAAGCAGTCTTGCAGTGCCTCTGAGGACCCTTCTGGCCACACCTGTACCTGCTTACGAACTGGTTTGGTGACTTTGACCAGGGGCCTGTGGGAACCCATGGCACACCTAGGTTTCTGCCTGTACAGACCCTTATGCAAAATAGGTGGAATTAAGACACAGTTCCAAAAGCAAACACAACTGATCAGTGCTGAGAGTGGTCCTGTTGCTGAGGTTGGGGTGATCCTGTAATCTCTTATGAACGACCTCCAACGCTTCTATGACTGGGATGCAAGTGAAGACAGTCACTCATCCAAGTGACTTCTTCAGTCTCAGCTGACTACAGGTTTCCCCAACCTTATAAACACATGTGAGTGAAATTGGCCCCCCTACCTTCTTCAAATCGAACAAAATTGATGTCAAACATTTGTCCTGCAAATTATTTTGTTTGTGCAAGTTATGTTTCCCTAATTTTATAAACAGTACATGTACAGTGAGAGAGAGATGTTACATCGAAACGTTTCTCCAACTGAAAATGTCCAGATAAACAGAATCAACCTTTTGGGATTTACTTACCTGGATGATTAAGCACACATCAAGACGTTATTTTATTAAAAATTTTAAAATGTTAGCAGCACAAACAAACATTTTTGCAGCACAAACCAGCAAAAACGTTTGACATCAATTTTGTTTGATTCCATTAATATGGGGGGGCTGGTTGACCTCTGTTGACCTCTAGAAATTTTTGTTAATATCTTTAAAATAATAGCGGCACAAACAAAAATTTTTGCAGCACAAACCAGCACAAACGTTTGACATCAATTTTGTTTGATTTGGGTAATGTGGGGGGGCTGGTTGCCCTTTTGACCTTTACCTTTTCATTAATATCTTTAAAACAGAAGCAGCACAAACGACAATTTTAGCAGCACAAACCAGCACAAACATAGCACAGTTGATTGACACCCATTTTGTTTGATTCCATTAATGTGGGGGGGCTGGTTGACCTTTGATGACCTCTAGACATTTCTATTAATATCTTTAAAATGATAGCAGCACAAACGACAATTTTAGCAGCACAAACCAGCACAAATGTAGCACAGTTGATTGACACCCATTTTGTTTGATTTAATTAATGTGGGGGGGCTGGTTGACCTTTGATGACCTCTAGAAATTTTTATTAATATCTTTAAAATGATAGCAGCACAAACGAAAATTTTTGCAGCACAAACCAGCACAAACGTAGCACAAACGTTTGATACCACTTTTGTTGGATTTGAAGAAGGTGGGGGGACCAACTTCACTCACATACTAAAGAGTTATTAGATTTAGCAATTAATCCTGTTTTTTTACTGAGAGTCAACAAATGGATGACGCTGACATTTGTTAACTGACAATGGTCAATCAATTCTGGTATTCTATTGCAAATGCCAATTGGGCTCCATGTGCCGGGCAACACCAAAGTAGCTGACATATTGATCAATAACTCTCTGCTCATTAAATTATCATAAAACTATTGCAGAAGTTTAACTGACTTTTTCCCAATTTAGTGGATTCTTATTGGTTAATTCTGTCAATTGATGAAAAGCACAACATAACTTGATCTCACCTCAGAGTATTCAGTTTGCAGTGTGGACTTCTCAGTCCTGCAGAAAGAAACTTCACTGCTGGATCCTGCAGGTTGTTGTTACTTAAGTCCAGCTCTCTCAGTGTAGAAGACTGGGAGCTGAGAGCTGAGGACAGAGCTCCACAGCCTCTGTCTGAGAGATCAGGGACACTCAGCCTAAAAAACAAAATAAAAAGACAATTTGAAAAACTGTAATTTGATAACAAACTGTTATCAAATGACAAGTTAAATGAACTCTCTGACCAGTTACAGAGACTCAGTCTGGGGGAACAGAAAATATTTTAAAAGTCCACGTAGTAAAGAGATTCGAAATGTGGCAGATGATTATAACTTTAGACTAAAAAGGTCCCTCTCGCTCATATATTTATTAAAACAAGAATAAACGCTTATCTTGATTTGCTTAGAATTTTTATTGACTTCTTATGCTAATTCATAAAGAATATGACTTCATCTGACCTGAGAGACTGAAAAACAATCAAGCATGCATGACTGAATCTGCCAGCAGCTGCAAATCCTTGGAGCTGTACTGGTGATGCTGATTGTAACATATAGAAGTGAACTCCTCTTCAGCTGAGCAATAAGACCAGAGGAGGAATGAGGGAGTTGATCACCTATGGCTCCATCACAGTCTTTGAACGTCTTCAGTCAGTACAGAATGATGCTGCGAGGCTTTTAACCAGCACATGAAACAGGCTGGACATTACTCCAGTTTAATCCCTTCACACTGGTAACCAGTTCATTTTAGGCTTTATTTAAAGTTTTAGTCCTTACTTTTAGTCCCAGTCTATATTTCTGACTTTCTACAATCCTACAGCTCTTCTCACATCTGAGATCTTCCAGTCAAAGGCTGTTACTGGTCCCACTAACTCATTTATTCAGACTCTAGTATTCAGAGTGGCCTTTAACTAGTTTTAGGCTGTATGATGTTCGGTGTTTGCTGTTTAATGTTTTTATCTTCTGTGTTTTTATTGCCTGTTTCTATTGTAAAGCATTTTGTGGTTTTTCACCTGTGAAAGCTGCTGTATGAATAAATTTTACTTACAGGATGATTCTGGATATGACTTTGATTAAAGCTGAAGTCCATATATGTCTAAGACACTCTGACATTTACTGCTGCTATCAAACATTAACTATAATATACTGTATTTAGTGCTGATGATCATTCAAATAAATATGTTTAACTTTTTAAGGGTCCATCACACACTACACTGTTTATGTTATAAATAAAGCAATGATCACATATTTACTTACAGAGCTCTGTTGGAGGCTTTGACCACTGGCAGCAGCCTCAGAAGAGCCTTCTCTGAAGCAGAGTATTTCTGTAGATCAAACACATCCAGATCTTCTGATGACAGTAAGATGAAGACCAGAGCTGACCACTGAGCAGGAGACAGATTGCCATCGGAGACAAGTCCTAATGTTATGTATTGTTGGATCTCCTCAACTAGAGAACGATCATTCAGTTCATTCAGACAGTGGAACAGATTGATGCTTTTCTCTGCAGACATATTCTCACTGAGCTTCTCCTTGATGTACTGAACTGTTTCCTGATTGGTCTGTGAGCTACTTCCTGTCTGTGTCAGCAGACCTCGTAGGAGAGTCTGATTGGTCTGCAGTGAAAGACCCAGGAGGAAGCGGAGGAACAAGTCCAGGTGTCCATTTGGACTCTGCAAGGCCTTGTTCACAGCACTCTGGTGGAGAGATTGAAGTTTTAGTTTGTTAAATAATTTAGATTTCTTGGAGGTTGTTTGTTGTTCCAGCAGATTGAGTCCAGAGTTGATGAAGGTCAGATGGACATGAAGAGCAGCCAGAAACTCCTGAACACTCAGATGGATGAAGCAGAACACCTTGTCCTGGTACAGTCCTCTCTCCTCTTTAAAGATCTGTGTGAACACTCCTGAGTACACTGAGGCTGCTCTGATATCGATGCCACACTCTGTCAAGTCTGATTCATAGAAGATCAGGTTTCCTTTCTGCAGCTGATCAAAAGCCAGTTTTCCCAGAGACTCCATCATCTTCCTGCTCTCTGGACTCCAGTGTGGATCTGTCTCAGCTCCTCCATCATACTTGACCGTCCTCACTTTGGCCTGAACCACCAGGAAGTAGATGTACATCTCAGTCAGGGTCTTGGGCAGCTGTCCTCCCTCTCTGGTTTCCAGCACATCCTCCAGAACTGTAGCAGTGATCCAGCAGAAGACTGGGATGTGGCACATGATGTGGAGGCTTCGTGATGTCTTGATGTGGGAGATGATCCTGCTGGCCTGCTCCTCATCTCTGAATCTCTTCCTGAAGTACTCCTCCTTCTGTGGGTCAGTGAACCCTCTGACCTCTGTCACCATGCCAACACAGTCAGGAGGGATCTGATTGGCTGCTGCAGGTCGTGTTGTTATCCAGAGGCGAGCAGAGGGAAGCAGTTTCCCCCTGATGAGGTTTATCAGCAGCACATCCACTGAGGTGGACTTTCTAGGGTCAGTTAGGATTGTAGTCTTGTGGAAGTCCAGAGGAAGTCGATACTCATCCAGACCATCAAGGATGAACACAACCTGGAAGTCTTCAAAGCTGCAGATTCCTGCTTCTTTGGTTTCAGTAAAGAAGTGATGAACAAGTCCCACCAAGCTGAACTTTTCCTCTTTCAGCACATTCAGCTCTCTGAAAGTGAATGGAAATATGAACTGGATGTCCTGGTTGGCTTTGTCTTCAGTCCAGTCCAGGCTGTATTTCTGTGTTAAGACTGTTTTCCCAATGCCAGCCACTCCCTTTGTCAGCAGTGTTCTGATTGGTTCATCTCTTCCAGGTGAGTCTTTAAAGATGTCTTCTTGTCTGATGGTTGTTTCTGGTCTGTCTGGTTTCCTGGATGCTGTTTCAATCTGTCTGACCTCATGTTCATCATTGACCTCTGCAGTCCCTCCCTCTGTGATGTAGAGCTCTGTGTAGATCTGATTCAGGAGGGTTGGGTTTCCTGCTTTAGCAATGCCCTCAAACACACACTGGAACTTCTTCTTCAGGGTGGATTTAAGGTTACGATGACAAACAGCAGCTGGAAGTTCTGAATAATAATAATAAAAATACAACTTTAACAATCATATTTTACAAAATGCTGATGACAATTTCTGACCCACTGAGAAATGACTGAACACACTGGTGTCACAAGTGTCTCATTTATCCAGCAGCTTAAATCTTTAGATAAATCCTCTTACTGCTCTGCAGACGGTCAGCCAGCTCCTCCTGCTTCATTCTCCTCAGGAAGTCCACTGTGATCTTCACAAATGCCTCTCTGCTGTTTCTCCTCTGCTCATCATCCTCCCTCTGAAACTCCAAGCACTGGGGCTTATTTGGATTCAGAGCCTTCTGGATCTTCTTCAGCTCGTTCTTCACAAAAGTGATGATGTTGTCCTCCAGCAGCTGGAACAGAATATTTATGAATGACCCACCACTCTGAACTTTAGTCCACACAACATCCACTTCTTTACGATCAAGGGGCATATCATCCACGAACTCTTCACCAATTATAGGTTTGACTTTACCTGATTAACTGAGACTTTGTCCACAACTCCATAATCCCAAAACGTTGATTCTGTTCATATGAATGCAGCGATTTCAGTGGGAGAAACATTTCACTGGTGTTCAGAGCTGAACTACCAACAGGTTGAGAATCAAAGCCAGAAACTTGGAGATGTTTCAGGTGACTGAGTTGATTGTACAGACAACTGGTCTTAAAGGTTCAATCTGTTTATGCATACAGATCAGTATTTAAGGTTTGACTCTCATCATCCACTGGGGCACAAACTGGGCGTCATCAGGACGCTACAAAACACCATCCCCACAGACACAGCAGCCAGCGAAGCAGAAGAACTTCACATCAAGAAGGTCCTGAGGATATGTGAACGCTGGTTTGAGGGCGGAGTCAAGGAGGCCATTTATGTGAAAAGGGAAAAACCATCTCTGAATGGAGGAGGGGCCTAGGGGTACAACTGTCACCATCTTACAATGCTGAGATTGCAGCCATTCCCCAGCTCTCTGTGAACTGGACTCATGAACATTGATCAGTGGTTGTTGATAAATGGTCCTGACAATACGCGTACCAATGATCAAGGCACTGACCTCCCAGCCCACTGTTCCTTCAGTGGGCTGGTTTCAGTCATACAAATGTCCTGTTTATAAGATTGAAACCTGCAGTCAGCTGAGACTGAAGAAGTCACCTGATGATGATGAAACGTTTCTCCCACTGAAAAAATCCAGATGAACAGAATCAACTTTTTTGGGATTTACGTACCTGGATGATTGAGCATCAAGACACAACTCTGTGTGTTATGCCTTTTGGTCAGAAGTCAATAGTTAATGCATAGTCCGATTAAGTTACATAAGCAAAGTGATAAATAAGTTCAAAGTTAAGAAATATTATAAATAATTCATGCTAAAAACAGTTAAAATGTATGGGTTCGTAATTTGCTCAGAGTGAGACATCGTTATCACAAGTGATCTTTGTATTGTATGTGCGGAAATGGGAACGAGGGAGCGCTCTGATTATTAACCTATCTTTGACGTATTTTCTCCGTTAATGCCGTGAAAAGTGCTTCGGCAGTATTAAAAGAGTGAACGAGTTCATGTACACGCTAAGAGTGCCCTACACGCTTGTACCTTGGGAAACGTTCGTCTTTGTGAGTATTAATATGTTCAGAGATAACTTTTATATGTCTTTACCTGGAGTGAACTGCGATGCTAATGTAACGCACGTGTTAAGCTAGGTAATCAGTAAGTTTGTCATTAAGATGTGTATTAGCTAGCAATTTATTTTCATTTTCTGTATGTTTCAGTTACAAATAAGAAATAGCAAGGAGAAGCCTTGAGAGTATGGAGTGCCAGGACTGCCATAATGCATTAATTAAATACACCATTAAATAATTAATTAAATGTGGCAATAATTAATTAAAATTGGAATTAATTAATTAAATAAATAGTTATGACACATGTAATTAATTAATTATTGACACATTTAATTAATTATTTATGTATTTCACATTTTAATTAATTATTGACACATTTAATTAATTAATTATCGACACATTTAATTAATTATTTATGTATTTCACATTTTAATTAATTATTGACACATTTAATTAATTATTGACACATTTAATTAATTATTTAATGATATATTTATTTATTTCATTTTGGGCAGTCATGGCGCCTGGCTCTCATCATGAAATAATTTAATCTTGTCAGCCTCACCACATCAAACTCAGGGGGCGGGGTAACGCTGATCGATTCAAAACCATTGCTTTGGCCTGGTGGCCATTTGTTTCTAGCACACAACAACAGGCATGTGGAAGCTAACAGAACTGAACTTTGAAAAACCCTGTTTTGTGTGTCACCAAATACTGTTTTAAATATTTTTTTAGCCGAGAATGTAGTGGTTTAATCTTCATGTGTCTGGTCGGTTTGTCAAGATACAGCCTCTTTGCAAAAGTGCTTCGATGATTTCGGAGATGTCTGCCCAGTCTCACGGCAAAGCGTGGGATAGACCCGCTCGCCTCGCAAGCAATCCCACCGACAAAGCGCAGGCCCCGGTACACAGCTGTAGTAACCCCCGCTGACTTCTTTTACTGAGGTTATATTTATCGGGGTTTTATTTCCTGATGTTCGTATGTGTCCTACGTGTTTCAGTATAATTCTGAATTATAACTAACATTAAAAACATGTTTAAGGAGGAGAGAGAGCAAATAAATCTGTTTAACATCTGATCTTTGGGTTTTTGTTCAGTAATCAGCGTGACCTGTGTATAAACGCATAAAAGAGATAACGTTGGTGTTTCTGTCATGTAGTAACTGCTGGCTTTAACTGTACAAAGGTTGTTCGACACTATGAAACACATACAGACTTCATGATGTTCGGCTAATATTTTTATTGTGAATATTAATCATGCTGACCTCGCTCTGTACACCACGCAGCGAGGTCAGCATATCCACGATATCCACGATATCCTCAGCTCCATGAGTTAACACAGAGTTTCCCAGCTGACTATCTAACTTCCAACTATTCCAGAGACGTGAAAATATACAGCATAAAGAAAAGTGTAAGAGACTCGGCAGCAGATTAGAATAACAGTTATACATTTAATAATCACCAAATGATCCAAGAAACGAGCAAACCTGTTCCGACAATTTGAGTTTGTATTCCCTCAGCTGCAGACTCGCTGCTGTTTAAATGTTTGAAAAGTAAGATTAGATATAAAAAACGTCAAACATAGACTCAGTCTGCCTTCACATTTGATATGAGGCCAGCACGTATAGTGGCTGTGTCCTGTTCTAAGATCATACATGTAAATTGTTGTCTGACCTCCGTCGATCCAGCCGCCGTCAGTCCGTGGTTACAATGGTTACTGCATAAGCAAGCTATAATGTTAACAGCTGGCACTGAGGAAAACTACACCAGCATGGGTGTTTATGTTTTTCATTGCAAAAGAACTGTCTGAATGGGTTAACTGAAGTTAACTTGGATAAATTATAGTTAAGGAGTTTCACAGATAACGCCTACGTGAGCGACTGTTCACCTGAAATCAGCAGGCTATTACTGAAATACATGTGCTACAGTGGGGCAAAAAAGTATTTAGTCAGCCACCGATTGTGCAAGTTCCCCCACTTAAAATGATGACAGAGGTCAGTAATTTGCACCAGAGGTACACTTCAACTGTGAGAGCAGAATGTGAAAAAAAAATCCATGAATTCACATGGTAGGATTTGTAAAGAATTTATTCGTAAATTAGGGTGGAAAATAAGTATTTGGTCACCTCAAACAAGGAAAATCTCTGGCTCTCACAGACCTGTAACGTCTTCTGTAAGAAGCTTTTCTGTCCCCCACTCGTTACCTGTATGAATGGGCACCTGTTTGAACTCATCATCTGTATAAAGACACCTGTCCACAGCCTCAAACAGTCAGACTCCAAACTCCGCCATGGCCAAGACCAAAGAGCTTTCGAAGGACACCAGGAAAAGTATTGTAGACCTGCACCAGACTGGGAAGAGTGAATCTACAATAGGCAAGCAGCTTGGTGTGAAAAATCAACTGTGGGAGCAATCATCAGAAAATGGAAGACATACAAGACCACTGATAATCTCCCTCGATCTGGGGCTCCACGCAAGATCTCATCCCGTGGGGTCAAAATGATCATGAGAACGGTGAGCAAAGATCCCAGAACCACACGGGGGACCTGGTGAATGACCTGCAGAGAGCTGGACCAAAGTAACAAAGGTCACCATCAGTAACACACTACAACGGCAGGGAATCAAATCCCGCAGTGCCAGACGTGTTCCGCTGCTGAAGCCAGTGCATGTCCAGGCCCGTCTGAAGTTTGCCAGAGAGCACATGGATGATACAGCAGAGGATTGGGAGAATGTCATGTGGTCAGATGAAACCAAAGTAGAACTTTTGGTATAAACTCAACTCGTCGTGTTTGGAGGAAGAAGAATACTGAGTTGCATCCAAGAACACCATACCTACTGTGAAGCATGGGGGTGGAAACATCATGCTATGGGGCTGTTTTTCTGCCAAGGGGACAGGACGACTGATCCGTGTTAAGGACAGAATGAATGGGGCCATGTATCGTGAGATTTTGAGCCAAAACCTCCTTCCATCAGTGAGAACTTTGAAGATGAAACGAGGCTGGGTCTTCCAACATGACAATGATCCAAAACACACCGCCCGGGCAACAATGGAGTGGCTCCGTAAGAAGCATTTGAAAGTCCTGGAGTGGCCTAGCCAGTCTCCAGACCTCAACCCCATAGAAAATCTGTGGCGGGAGTTGAAAGTCCCGTGTTGCTCGGCGACAGCCCCAAAACATCACTGCTCTCGAGAAGATCTGCATGGAGGAATGGGCCAAAATACCAGCTACTGTGTGTGCAAACCTGGTAAAGACCTATAGTAAACGTTTGACCTCTGTTATTGCCAACAAAGGTTATGTACAAAGTATTGAGTTGTATTTTTGTTATTGACCAAATACTTATTTTCCACCCTGATTTACGAATAAAATTCTTTACAAATCCTACCATGTGGATTCATGGATTTTTTTTTTCACATTCTGTCTCTCACAGTTGAAGTGTACCTCTGGTGCAAATTACTGACCTCTGTCATCATTTTAGGTGGGGGAACTTGCACAATCGGTGGCTGACTAAATACTTTTTTGCCCCACTGTATATCATAAACTATGATATAAATAGGGAGGTCCTATTAACATGTTTAGTTTTAAAGGACACCTTCCTGCCTTTAGTCTCCTTCATGAGCAGTATTAGTTTTCTTCTAACATCCAGAAGTCTGCACGATGTGTTTCATAGTTTGTAACAAGCCTTTGACAGGTAAACATAACATGACCGAAAAAGCAAAAAAAAAAAAAAAAAAAAAAAAAAAAAAGAAAGAAAAAAAAAAGAGAGAGAGTGTTGACATAAGAAGAGAAAATGCTCTCAGTTATGGAGACAGGCAAATGGTTCATTTATGTTTGATGTGTGTTTATTCCTCCCTAAATATCGTCGGTGAAGTTTGCCATGCACGTCAGATGTTCCTGCGCATTTTTTATACCTCTGCCAACAGAGAGAGAAAAAAAATCCCATTCTAACAGACAGCTGGTGCTTAGAATACAGTTGAATAACTATTAAAAAACAGATGATATTTAGATGATAGTTCAGTCTAACACATGTGCCAGTGAACCATTAAACGTCTGTGAAACTATGCAGTTATGAAACGTAACTTTAACCTCAGCCAAACCGATTTGCTCAGTTGTAAATTAAAACAGCGAAGTAAACTGACCCGACAGACAGAACCTGAGTGAATGAAGTCCAGCGTTTAAACCACTGAGAGCTAAAACTCAGCTGAGGTTTCAAAGCTGTGTGCCGGTGATTGGACATCAGCCGCTGATGAAGCTGCTTCGCCTATAAAGTGCTCTGTAAGGAAACAAGCTCCAGCAGCTTCTGCGCGCGGGGAAAACACTATATTTACTTATCTTGTGCAGAAAAATGCGCTGACATTGCTTTATATCGAGTACCGGCTGCCCGGTTAAAACTGTGACTATCACCAGGTAACGTAGGCGTGTTTCTTGAATTAGCAGCAGGTGTTAAACAGCTGGACAGATGAGGAGGAGGATGCATGCAGGTAAACTGAGGGTCTGTTGAGCTGATCGCTGGTTTCGTGAGAAAA
>NW_024387231.1:0-4804 GCF_900408965.1 Simochromis diagramma | reverse complement strand
ATGATGTTTTATCTTCTCTTCAAAACACATTACTCATCTTTCTGGCATCGTGTTACATGAAACACCTGCATTCTACCTGTGTCATTGTACCACAAAGACAATGATTGCAACACTGTGCTTGCAAAGAAGAAATAAGACGACCAGCAAATACATCAAAGATGGTAAAAGTGATTCCATCTTTGTGTCTCCTCCCATTGTTTCCCCAGTCTGTCTAGTTCCCATATTCCCAGGACACCACTGGACAACAAGTGGGTATTCCAAGACTGAGAGACAGCCAGAGTTGGCAAAAGATCAGACATTCTTAAGTAGAAGTAAAAATACTATTGTTCCAGTGAAAGTTAAAGTACTGATTCACTTCATTACTCAGCTAAGCAAAAAGTACAGGCTCGAAGCGCTTACAGAGAAAAGCATACAACAGAATACAACAGAATGCTGTTCGCGGCAGTAACACACACTTGGAGGAGAGGCTCCAGCCGTCCATTCCAGCCCTATCCCTAACATTAACTCTAACCATAACTTTAACTTGACCCTTCAGGTCTTGTTTACAAAGCGATTCATGATTAGAACAATAAACACATGTACACATACCGATGATTTGTCACATAGCATCGTTACCTGTTGGGATGAGAACGTGTTGTTTCCAGAGCACCACAAATTGGGGTGTCTGTAGCTCAGGTAGAGCAGGAAACCTACTCTCAGAAAGTTGCTGGTTCAATCCCCGCCTGCTCCAGCCTGCATGCCAAATATCCTTGGGCAAGACGCTAACCCCAAGTTGCTCTCCGATGCATCCATCGGGAGGATGAATGCGTATTAATGTTAGATAGAAAGCACTTACAGAGAAAAAGCATAGAAAAAAGTGAGTGCATGAATGAGGCAAGTTGTAGAGAGTAGAAACGTTTTATACAAGAACCAGTTCATTTACCGTTATATTTAGTTTCATTTTCAGTTCTGTACTTTTTACATGTAATATTGATTCATTAGATTGACTACATGTATTAGACCTAACTTGCTGACAGCAAATTTAAACAACCGTAATAATTTATTTTCAGCGTCTGAAATATTTATTTAGTTTGTTTTTTGTTTTCTTTTTGGCTCCTGATATTAGTCAACTACTATTTGTCAATGTTGAACTAATAATGAATCTAAGAAAAGCTATTTGTCACGGTTGGCCAGCGTCAACCGTGGGATGTGAGGAAGGAGGAGCCAGGCACGGAGCTCTGAATGCAAGCAGTGCGTTTATTTACAGTGAATGGAAAATAACAATAAATCCGCAGTGCGTTCCCGACTCCCGTGAAATGTCCTCTTCCCAGTGCTAGTGTTCCTTGTCTCCGCTCCTCAGTGTCTGAGCACCCCGTGCTCGCTGCCCTCTCGTCTCCACGCTTCTCCTGGGGAGATAACAAACAGGCAGCCGTAAGACACATAGAATGCGGCAGACTATCCGTACTGACTGGCCGAGAGACTAACGTGAAGTCACGCAATGATCCAGCGTCGTAAAATTAATGAAATATTCAGTTGCAGAAAATTCCATAATTTGTCTTTTTTGGGGGGTTGGAATTGTTCAAAAGCTAGATTTCTGCATTCTGTCACACACACAGCTACATAAATGGCTCTAAGTGCATTCATGTGTTGAATAAACAAAGATTACACGTTAATGTTTTGTTAGTACCCTTATTTCATTGTGTTACATTTCACCCCAGGATATGTTACAACTAACCCAGACTATGGGGTTAATTGTAACATTTCACTCTTTGTGTTTGAGACCATACCATGCAATGGGTAATTGTGCTGCAGAGAAAATAGCTGCACTATTTAATAGCAGAGACATGTAAATACTTTGCATTACATTTTGAATCCACTACCTTAAAAGAGCTCCAATTTACAGACAGAAATGTCAAAAATGTTACAACTATCCCCGGTCTCCCTACTTCCACTTTTGTTCATTTTAACCAGCATGTTTTGTGTTTTTTGTCTGAAGGCGGCATGTATGAGATAACCTGATGCCAGGTTAATAAACTGCTATCAGTGGAAACGAGGAATCCGCGGTGGAATATGTAATCAATAGTTGCCAGAGTGACACTGCTTCTTTCATAAGAAATATCCAAACTTTTATACAGCTGTCTAAATGGCCAGGTGGATTTTTTTTTTTTTTTTTTGTTGATACTTCAGTATGTTTATGAGGGCATTTTGAAAACACGCCACCACAATGATCCCAAACAGATCCTGGAAATGACAGTTCAGGGGGCGGATCGGGTCCGCAGTCGCTTCTGCTTTGATAATCACAGTTCCCACGATCACACCGCCTCCACCCGAGTCAGAAGAAATCTTTTTTTCATCTTTTTAATTCATGATTCTTTTTTTCTTTTTTTTTTTAATGGATCACATGGACTTTATTAATCATCATCTGCTGTCTGATAGCCTCACTGCAATTTAGGCCTCGTCCACATCCACACTGCTTTGGGTGGGTCTAAACTTTGTGATCACAGAATCATTGTTTTTAATACGCGCGTGTAAGAAAGCGATGCAAATCTATCAACGTCATGTGTGCTGTGAACCCCGAAGACGAACGCGGTCAGTATCCATGATTGTGTTGATAAAGAGAGAGTGGGTGAGCTGGGCTGACTTAACAGCGGAAAGAGAGAGAGAGAGCTGCGCAGTAAATTCCTTCCTTTAAATAAAAGACATTTTCAGCTCTAACCACAGTCTGGTCTATTGTTCAATTAGTGTTTTTTTTTTTTTTTTACACTTTCACTTTCTATTTACTGTGTTCGGTGACGTCATCCTCACTCTCTATAGCCAGAAATTGAGGCAATATTCCTGTTGGAATATAATATGTTGATAACCAAAAGGGAAACTTAAGAACATGCTAGACAGTCTGGATTGCATCAATTGGCTCAACAATTTCCCGAAAACACATCTGCTTTGTTTGCAGCTGTTTTTGTTTGTTTGATACATTTTGTTCATTTTTGCTCACTTTTGTATTTTTTCACGTCGTTAGAAGGCCTTTGGATATTCATGTACCCCTGATTTGGACTGAGTAACTGTTTGGACCTGAATGTGATGAGAAGAGTGAAGAAGATGCCTTCTTCTTCCATTATCACCGCTGTGTTTCTGCTCTGCTGCTTAGCCAACGGATCCACAGGTATATATACAATTCAATGAATCTCATTATTAATTCCTCAGGCTTTATTAAAGGAAAAGTTCATTTTAACTTTTCAACTAAATTGTTCTTTAAGATGCCACTTATGATTGGCCAGATGTTCTATGTGATTTAGTGATCGTGCAGTTTTATTTCTATATTCTCTGCTTCTTTATGAGGCTCTCAGTGGAAATGTGCTTTACCATCAAAAAACCTAGAATGTAGCAATAATTGCTGAACTAAAGTATCTCTGCTGTCACCGAAGCTTTGCAAAATCCTCTTGGAGGATTGCCTTTTCACATCTCTCATGCAGCGTGATGGCTTTGCCCTTGATGTTCTTAGGCTCACCACATCCAGCCATGGTTTCTGATTGGCCCGGACAGTGACAGTCCTGGTCTCTGTGACATCACTGATGCACTTTGAAATGTAGGCAATGACAGTTTGTCTGTGAAGGTTCTCAGTCGTCAGGGTAATCGTAGTCTAAGGAGCTTGGAAAGAAAATTTTCTGCAAGTTTCTTGAAGACGTTTCACCTCATATGAGAAGCTTCTTCAGTTCTAAGATCAATTGGTGGAGAGTCCCAGATTTAAGCCCTTTGGGGGAGACCCTCAAGAGGGTCATGGACCCCCTATTGATCTCCTACCTAATCACATGATCCAAGGTGTGAAAACAGGTGTAGGTGACAGCCAAGGTTTCGGGTGAGCTCATTGTGAAACCTGGCCCCACCCTATCATGTGATTTCCTGAGGTCAGATGGCCCGGGTTGTGAATGGGTGTTAAGGCGCCTGGGAAGGGATCTCAAAACTGGATTATAGATGGCAGACAGTTATTGTTGTAAACCACCGCCTCTGTTCAAAGATGGTCGCTCGCAGTGGACATAAATGTCTTCTCTGTCCAAAATGTGAACATTGGCATGCTCGAAAGAGTGACTTTGACCTTTAGATGCAGATGGACTGCAGAGTCTTGTCCCGTGGAGGTGGCTCTTCTATGTTGATCCAGCTTGTTGTCTAGGGAGAGCACGTTGGACAGTGCGATGGGGGGAAATAGCGGATTTGTGTGAATTAGCTGCTAGCCTACTCCGGATGCCTCCACACTTACCGGTCTTCTTCCTCTTGCACCGCCTGACACGTTCCATCTGTGTGCGAGATCTAGTAGCAGGGCTCGCTGAATGGTAAATGGCCTGTATTTGTATAGCGCTTTTACTAGTACCTAAGGACCCCAAAGCGCTTTAGACAACCAGTCATCCACACATTCACACACTGGTGATGGCAGCTACATTGTAGCCACAGCCACCCTGGGGCGCACTGACATGTAGGTGCCTCCGAAGCAGTCCGCAGTCCCTCAGTGTAATTCATAGCTCTTCCGTGATTGATAAAGTCAGTTTGCTTTTCTTGATTTTGAGAAGGAGCTCACGACTGTGTGGGCCTTGTGTCACAAGAAAAAGAGCAAAACAAAGACACTGTTTTGTTGGGAGAGAGAGCAGCCGCCCTGTGTGTCCATGTCGGGATAAGATGGTGAAAGATGAACCCTTAGGCCCCCTCCTCGATTCAGAGATGGTCTTTCCCTTTTCACGTAAATGGCCTCCTTGACGCCGCGCTCAAACCAGTGTTCCTCCCTGTCCAGGATGTTACATCCTCATCACTGAAAGAGTGTCCACTGGCCTGTAGGTGT